>NC_084990.1:10258818-10276318 GCF_963691925.1 Scomber scombrus
GGAGAGAGAGAGAGAGAGAGAGAATCGGCACCACCGTTAATAAAAAAGTAAAGATGCTTGCTTGCAAGAATCAAAATATGCTTTTTCCAGAAAACACGGGCACAAATAAATAAAACATAGGAACAGAGCAGTGACCCAATCTCCATCCTTTATCTAAACGGTTCAGACTTTTGTGATATATTGACAGAGGTTTCGGTGCTCAGTGTGAGTCTGGTGAGCTGGGCGCCATGGCTACTAGCACTAGACCCACATAAACACACACACGCACACACCAGAACAACAGCAGAACTACTAGAGTTCGAGCTGGAGCTATGGGGAACAATGACCCCCAGTGGCTGCACCAATGCTTCAGAGTAGAGCGGAGCAGAGACACAAGTGTGTGTGCATGTATGTGTGTGTGCATGCGTGTGTGTGCATGCGTGTGTTAAGAACAACGGAGGAAGAACTCATTAGGAGAGTTTGGCCAGTCAGCCTCTCACAGCTCATAGCAGCCAAGGATGGTAAACAAGCTCACTTGAGCACCCACTCAGCAATATCACACACACACACACACACACACACACACACACACACACACACACACACACACACACACACACACACACACACACACACACACACACACACACACACAACCTGCCTCCTCCTGTGTGAGACAGCATTTCAAAAGGGAACATGCCTTATTAAAACTGTACAGGAACTAACAAGTGCATAATTGCAATTCCTCCCTCATTTTAACTCCACATTACCCATAATCCCATGCTATTTGTCACTGACTGTTCTTTAAAGATGGGTCAAAAAAAAAAAAGGAAATACAGCAGAGTTGAAGAAGGTGGGGGTTGGGAGGAGTAGGGGGTGGGGAGTGACACTAACAAATCTACAGCTTTTGGAGCAGGGGAATCAAAGCAGACAAGCCAACGGCACGGCAAAGACATAATTAGCGAACATGAACATGCATCATGTGTCACCCATGAATGCCATCTGCTTCAATTTAAAACTTTACGAGCAGAGGAACGACACAAGGACACAGTGAGGTAGGAAGAGAAGGAGGAGGAGGAAGAGATGGTGACAGACAGAGTTCTGGTCGGAAGAGGAAACAAACTTGCGTCCAATATTATTTATTAGCCAATTTCAGCTTATCACAAATATATATGTATCACTGTCAGTAGCATCAAGTCCCAATTCTTTATTAATCAAATTTAAGGGATACTTACTAAAAAGGTTTGTTCATGTTTTGTTCAATACAAAAAACAATTGGCTTGAGAAATCGAGTATATGTAACGCTTTAATTAGGTATTATGTGTTCATTCTAAACCACCATAACCTGCAACAACAGGGAAACCATATAAGGTGTTGCACCAATAACATCCTAATCAAGGATTATATGAAATATAAATCTCTCCACTGCTGTGGCTTTAACCACACCACCAGCAACTTCACTGTGGAGCCATGCCTCTTCTCAATGAAGGAGACCTGATGTGTTATTTTAATCAACTCAGCCTGCCGGCATTAATTATTCACCAGGTTGGTGAATTGGGACGCCCTGCGGGTAGAGAGAGGGAGGGACGGGGGGTCCCTCTGATTAAGGGCTTTAGGGAGGGAAAAAAAACAAAAAGGGAAAAGAAGAATAAGGGAAGAAGAAGAAAGAGGAGATGTAGAAGTAGATTAGGGCTACACCTCCTGCCCTACTTATTGTTAGCTTTTTAGTGTGCATGTGTGTGCGTGCGTGTGCGGGTAGCTGTATAAGCCAGTACCCATGAGGTTGGGAAATAGTGGAAAAACAGGCGTGTGGCAGAGTAACAGTAGTGAGCTCTGTGGATATGCAAACGTGTGGGTGTGCATGTCCAGTGTGAAGCCTCAGGGTGCTTAAAAATGCAGCAGGAGGAGTGTGTGTGTGTGTGTGTGTGTGTGTGTGTGTGTGTGTGTGTGTGTGTGTGGGGCGAGGTGTATATCAAAGCTTAAGTCCAATCATGATGCTGCATGATCTAATTCCTGATGGTCAGACAGGGAGTCCTGCCCCCCATGGAGAGGGGAACCATGGGGTAGGTGAAATGTGATTGGTAGGGGTGTGGGCTGACACACACACACACACACACACACACACACACACACACACACACACACACACACACACACATACAAAAACACAAAAACACACACATACATACAGATTGACCTAGGTCACTTTTGGGGACATTACACAGATTTACATTAATTTTGTGAAGATCTAACCCTAACCTTAACCACTGACTCCAAAATCAGCTTTTTCCCAGTTGGTGACACGGTTTTTGTCTCCAGTTTGACAAGCTTCCCCCAATTAACTGTTCCTTAATCTAAAATTGTCCCCGAAAGTAGCCTGTGACAAACACACACACACACGCACACCTACAGTGCATGATGTGATCCTTCCGGTTGGGTTGAGCTGAGGCCTGGCCGGACCTTGCGTGACACTGTCCTCAGGCGCAGTGTGTGGACAAACTCTTCCGAAAGTGTGTGAGGCTGGATGTGTGTGTGTGTGCCTGCGAGTGTGTTTTTTGTGTGTGCCCAAAACACCAGCGCCCCTATGAGCGAGTGTGTGTGCCTAAGCAGCTTTGAGAGCGATTCTCACAGCAGAGACAGAAGGAGGAACAGAGTGCCCCCGCTGACACTCTCAGTGGGCTGACACAAAAAGCTTGTTTGGGGGCATTAAATCTTAATACATATGAGCACTTGGGAGGAGATGGAGAAAGAGAGAAAATGAGAAGGAGAAAGTGAGAGTCGGATCATAAGGTGGAGGGAACATGATGAGAAAAGGGGGGGGGGTTGTGTTAAATGAAGAAGATGCACACAAAAAGAGGAGAAGGTGAGAGAAGGAGAAGCTGCACAGGAGCGCATTGAGGGGAACTCCTCAGGGGGGGAAGGAAGGATGTTGCGAGGGAAAAGAAAATTCTTTCCCCTCCAATCCACAGGAGGATAGCCTCAGATGCCAGAAAAGCGTAGCGCAGCACTAAATCAAACCAGTTAAATCATCATGTGTTAATGACTCCGTTAACCCGCTGCTCCCCCCTCCCTCCCTCCCTCCTTTTCCCCTTCGCTAAAAGCCTGTATAGAGGCTCTGTCATCCCTAATTCATCCTCTCAACAGACAGAGACAGAGGATGAAGAGAGAAGGTAGAGGGAGGTAGAGGATGAGTAGCTGCGAACTCTCCCCTGAGACTCTTATGCCTTTTATAAACGGTTTCTTCCAATAAGCTCTCAGTTTGTCTACAGTGTCAGTGTTCCTTGGTGTCAACCTAATTGTCGTCATATCTAAGCTTGTTCTTATTAGAGTCGTGGAAACTCAAGAGCTGGTTTTGATAAAGATGATACACCTTGCTGCTAAAGAGCCGGAAACGCCCCGAGCAGGTGTGAGCATAGACAATGGATGCACACATACTTCTATTAGTCCTACGATGGGTGCATATGACTTAATGCTTACACTCGTTATGGAAAACCGTCGCCCACAAATGGTACTTTTTTGCATCTGAATAGCCGTGAGTGTCCACAATATGTAAATTCTGACAACTGCTCATAACACAAACAGTGGCGGATGAAATTTACATTACATGAAAAACTCAGACTGTTGTTGCCTATTGAAAAGCAAATCGCTATTGGCACACTGCAAAGTCACCAAAGCCAGTGTAATGAAAGGTTTATTCTGACCTACAATCATAATCAGTGAAGCGGAACTGCGTGTGTAGAAACCAACGACTCGGATGAACTCAGATAACCGCACAGGGGCTTCACAATTATAGCGCTGAGGCACACAGTGTGGCTCTTAGTCAACAGCTGAAACATGAGGATGATTCAACTACAAAAATCAGCTACTACTATATCAGGGCTAGCAATAACACAGCGATGATTCAGAGCATGGGGATTAAAAGATAATGTTACCTTGCTAATGACGGCTTAGGGAATGCAACCAAGAAGACAAAGAAAACAGCTTTGATAGTGAAAATAAAGAAAACAAAAATGACTCAATCGGCGCTGCACACCCTCTGTTCGTGAGAAACAGCAAATCTGACAAAAGAGCATGTTAATGTCAGTCAGGTTTGGAGAATTTCTTTAAACAAAATAATCCAGTGCACTCTATACCGATAGAGCACTTCTCAAAGTCATTTATAACTGGTGATTTACTTCAAAGTAATGAACATTTGGCCTGTGCTGAATCATTTTCCTACTTTTTTTCTTTTTTTGGGGACTTCCGAAACCAAAATGAAGATAAACTGAAAGAGAAAAGAGAAGATGCAGCAGACACAAGCTTTTTCAAGCCTTCAAATATAACAATAGGACCCCTAACTCATATATTAATTCTGGGTTGCCAAAACAGATGCTAATGACATGCAGAAAAGTGCATGACTCGACCCTCTGTTAGCACCTTGTCACTATTTGTTGTTGATCAATCAAAGCAGCAGAAATTATGTTTATTCTTCGGGCTTCGCCTTTTGCAAACAAGCAAAAATGCGCAATTAGCGTTCGGTAATCTCGAGCAGTTGAAATAATAAATTCAACAAACATCCCTGGTTTGTCCTGTGAATGTGTTCAAGATGTTAACTATGCAATCATTTAATGTTCCTTTTCCAGAAACAGTTCCAGTCAGTTTGAGCACTTCTATATGCAAATGGAGGATAGGATCGCTCTGTTCCTTTACTCTGTTTTTCTTCTCCCTCCTCACCTCTCCCTCCCGCCCGTTTTTTTTTCTTTTTTTTTCTCTCTCTCTCAGCTTCTCTCGGCTGAGTGATAAACGCTGTCTGTTGGCCATAAATCCAGGGGGAGTCCTGACAGGCGTCCCAATAAAGCGCTCTATTTTCTCCCTGTTTGGTGGGTTTGTCGGGGGCCCAGAGGAAGTGAGATAACATTAGGAGGAGGAGGGGGAGGAAGAGGAGGAGGAGGAGGACGAGGAGGAGACGCAATTTCATCAGCGGTGTACACGCACACAAACACAGGAACACACAGGCATGCTCATAAACAAACAGTGGGAACATCCACATGGAAGGATGACACACACTCAGACATGCTCCAAATGAGTAATTCATGTGCTGAGTGGTCAAACCGCGAGACAGTTGGTGAAAATGTCGGCCTGTAAGCTGTGAAAAACACTTTTTTTCTCTCTCTTTCTCTCACTCAAACGTACACAGACAAACAAAGCCATAAGTATATCCACAAAAAAACAAACGGGTAAAATAAATGTTGTACACGCCACAAAGAATACCTCGTAACATGGTGGATGCACATCAGTAAAACCAGGCCTGCTAGAGTAGCTACATGAACACCTTTGTACAGTCACTACAGTAGCTGTTTGACATGAACACACTGACTGTACAAACGGTCCGCTGGTCAAATTTGTATTTAAGCATTTGTGATGTTCTGAGCATTCGAGCAGCTGTTTTATAATGAATTATTTAATTTTCCGTGTGCAACTAAACTCCCTCAACCGACCTTAATTATTGATTTCCAAAAAAAAATTTCCTGAGTCACGCGGAAGCGAGTTAATCGTGTAGGTGCTTTCTGTTCCACTGCTGGAGAAATTGGCATCTATATCTCGTAATTGGTGGATTTCTGCTGATTCTAAGGTTGACTGCTAAGTGCAAATGGTGAAAAATGACACTCTTGTGGTTTGGTTTGGACATTTCTGCCATTCAAGCCCACTATTTCTGCTCTGAAAATATCTTTTTGCGACACTATTGTCCATGTTTGTTAAATTATTCCAGTCACAAGAAAAAGACGCTTCGAAATGACAAAAGTGACCAAGAAATATAAACCAACTTTTTATAGTAGTGTTTTTGTAAGGTAGCTGCAAAACTCTACCTTTAGGCTACCTCTACTTTAGCATAATGCATCTTTAATATTCAAGTAAGAAGGATTATATTTAACATCCTAAGTCTATTATCATCCACTTCTTTCGGTTTGTATGCTGGCTTCAATCAATCTGCAACATCTTTCAAGTACCTTATCCTTCCTAGTCTTCCTCTTCACCCCTCTCATCTCCACACCCATCCACTCTCTTAATTCAGTCCCTCAAACTTTTCACCTGTCTCTCTGTCTCACAGCACACACTCCCTCTGGTCCATCACTCTCTCGCATGCTTGCATTTCACTGCATCCCCATTTCTCTAAAACCCCCTCGGCACACTCCCTCTACACCTCTTTTATCTTTCTACACTGACTGATGGCTGTGAGGCAACGGGGGCTTCACTTCCACCGATTATAAGGACTTAAAAACAGACTTGTTAATATATGTGTACATTTATTCATCCAACTGTTAATGAAGGAATGACGTCCTTAAGAAATGGAGAAATGGAGGGGGAGACCAGAGAAAGAGGCCGAGACAAAATTAGATATGGACTCGAAGGAGAGGCTGGAGGACAAGAGCAAGCAAAAAGCTTCAGGTCTTCAGTCGGAGCCTTTCTGCTCTTAAGAGGACTCCCACCTGGTAGCAATTTAGGTTCTGCCTGGTAAAGCAGACCCTGGGAAGGAAAAATAATGTCTGTTGGGTTAGTGGTTTCATTTTTCAATCAAATAAATTACGACCTTACAGAAAATAAATTTTTGTCTTTTAATGGCCTCCCAAGCGTTTGAAGTTCCTCAAGGGACAGCTAGCTTTGAAGTCTGTGAGGGGAGGAGCGAACTTCCCTCAGCGCGCGCATGTGTGGGTGGGTGTGTGTGTGTGTGTGTGTGTGTGTGTGTGCGTTCATTCCATTGCTTTCTCAAAGTCCTGAAACAAAACACTTGAGGTACTCCTGACAAAAGTGAAGCACTTTGCATGTAGTCACTTCAGCACCTAAAATGTCTAAACACAAACCTGACAAGTGTGGAAAGTATGTCCCTGCTTACAATAAACTTTCATGATGAGTTGAGTAGTTTTTAATATATTTTGGGAAAGATTCTTATTCAATTTCTTGCTGAGATTTACCAGTTGGTCTCATGTCTTTAAGCTAGTTTAGCTTATCTTAGTTTAGCAAAGCCTGTCCAAGAGTAACAGCAACAACACCTGTTCATTGAGTAACAACACCGCTAGAGCTAGCCAACTACTACATTGCGTCTTGTTTAATCTTTATATCGACTTTAAAAAAATTTATAAAACAAAACATTGTTGCTTACTTTAAGTAGGAGGTTAAGCACAAGACTGTTTCTTGGCTAGTCAAGTCACTTCCTGTTTTCCCCTTGTTTCCAGTCTTTATGCTAAGCTAACCAGCTGCTTAGTATTTACTGTACAGACACGAAAGTGGCTTCGCTCTTCTCATCTAATTCTCGGCAAGAAAGCGAATAAGCACATTTATCATTACTTGGGCAATAAACTGCAAACACAAGCCCCATAGTTTCCTTTTGCATTCAACCAATCATGTAGCATTTGGCAATGATCAGTGGGAACCAAATGTTGGTCCATTTATATTAGTTTCAGTTAGTAACGACTGTATTTGCAGAGCTGCATTTGTTAGTTTGATTCATGGGCCGATGTGAACAGTGAGTCCTTTGCTTATAAAACTCTCAATGTGGACAAGAATAGCTTGTTGAGAGGCTAGCTGTGCATCAGAAAACTGGCCTTACAATGTGAAGTGCCTGCCAAACATATTAGTGCTATTATTCATTTTCTGCTATACAACCTATCCTTCATGTATTATGGGCACAATCCCATTGACCAAGTAAGTCTGAGGAATGGTACAGATGGAGCAAAATAAGAGGGGGGTTAATTAGGTCTAGAGTGACTGCACGACATGGGGATGAAATTTAATTATGAACCGCTTCCCTCCCTCCATTAACTCTCCAAAGGCCGACCATAACAATGACAGAAAATAATGGGAGCAAGCGCTAACAGCAGTAAGAGCTCTTGACCTCCGTGGGGAGCACAACAAAACAGTTTATGGAAAGAATAGGGGTAGGTCTAGGAGGAATCGAGAGAACTGTATGAAAATACAAGTATATATCCAGAAGGCTTTAAGAGGCCTTTTGGATGAGAGGCGAAACATCTTTAAGAATCTGAAAATCTTCACAGACAATATACAAGATCCTACTGTTTTGAGATCAGGTTACATGACGTCTTTTCAGCTACAGCAACATGCCAGCTTTGGGTACATTTGGGTGGGATGGTTTTCAATCCACAGCCACACACACAGAGCAAGAAATGGACAGATGTGCATGCACGTGCACAAACACGCATAAGCACCACCGGGGAAAACGACGTCAGCTTCTGGGCATAAAGTACAAGCGGCCACACCAAACGTGTCGACAGACAGACGACTACCTTCATGATAAAGACTTAAAATATTCCCTTCAAAACGTTTTCCCCCTGGAGCTCTCCCACTACTTTCCATGTGTACCTTCAGTCCAAGCGATCTGGTTTTGACATAAAGGCTATTTTTTCAAAAGGTCTGAGAGAAGCCGGCTTTGACAGCACATCTGCCAGGACTGAGCGGTCTTCTTTTTTCAGTGGTGGGGGCGGAAGAGCAGAGAGGCCATATAGTTGTCTTCCCAGCAGAAAACCACCTAATGCACTCCAGAAACTCACTCTTACACTCGCTGTCCATGCAATGTTCACGGTTGTATGTATATACCTGAACAGAAATATACTACATAAACCTACAGAGACAGATAAACTCTCACACAGAAAAATTAAAGCAGATGGGGACATTTTCTGGACTTAATCAAACGCTCAAACAATTTTCTCTTGCACACATGCATGAGAACATCGGTTAGTATAATATTTAAAGCAATGTAACTGCCCAAGACAGTCCAGCTCACTCACACTGTGTACACAACTTGATTATCAGCCCCAGTTGAAACTCAGTCACTTTGCCTGCCTGGCTCGATAGACCAATGTTTGCTCACTGCTTCTTCTAATATCTTTTGGATGGTGGACATAAAGTCGGAGAGATATAGTGTGGTCAAAATAATAAAAGGAGGAAAAGGATGAAGGACCTGCAGCGGTGAGAGAAAGAAAGAGAAGAAGAAGAAGGAGTCGATCCTAGAGAGAGAAGATGCAGTAAATAAAGACAAACGTCAGTCGGCTGGGGAGGGAAAACAAATGGTTGTTAAAGTTTACGACGATGAAAAGGGAACGGCCAGAAAGATGACCAGAGGGGGGGGGGGGGGGGGGGGGGGGGGGGGGGGGACAGATAAAAACAAAATTCGACGGAGAGAGCAGAAGAACGAGGTGGTGAGAGTGAGAGTTTGGCCAAGTGCTTACAGGAAATAGTTCTGTTTGATGAGTAAATATTGAATCAGCGAAATCCCATCTCTGGCACTACCTGACCTCTCCCTCCCTCTGTTTCTCTCTTTCTCTGTTTTGACAGTAAACATAGACATTTTACCTACTTTCTGGGGCATAAACACAAGCTTACAAAACAAATCAACTGACATACTGTATATACAGAGTTCAGTCCTGTGGAGAGGTGTCGAACAAAAAGAATACTTAAAGTGTTTGATACATACAGACACAAAGAGGCTCCCTTAATCCCAACCCCCCCCCACACACACACACCTGCATCTTGCTGCAGGTAGTCAACTATGCCAATGGTCATTTGTGGAAAGTGTGAATCTGCTCTTGATTCTTTAGTGAAAGGTATGCCTGGGCCTGCTGTGATTTAAGATGCCTGCAGGGGCACTTCACTTCCCTCTCTTTGCTCTCCCCCCCTTCTCCCAAACCTCCTCTTCTGTCTTGTCTCTTTCTTTCAAAGAATGAGTGATTAGAGGGGGTCTCTGGGTCAGAGAGCAAGGTCTTCTGTTTGACCCTCCGGTATGTACTCTCTCTCTCTCTCTCTCTCTCTCTCTCTCTCTCTCTCTCTCTCTCTCTCTCTCTCTCTCTCTCTCTCTCTCTCTCTCTCTCTCTCTCTCTCGCTCTCTCTCTCTCTCTCTCTCTCTCTCTCTCTCTCTCTCCAATCAGTCACTGCTGCTTCCTACGTTTGAGATATCACGTTTTTACTCATGGTGAATGACCACATACTCCATGACTCAAAGCGTCTGAGTCACAGTCTGAGTTTAAATGGATAATCCCAGTTTAATCATTTTTGGTAATGATAGCATTGTACTCATCAAAACAACGGCACTATTAAGCCTAAACCACTTTGTTTGTAGGTTAAACTATACGTGAGCACACCTGAAATGTTGGTAATAATCCATTAAGGGTTGTTCTGTAAACTACGATGGGTGTTTATAACAGACAGTTTTTATTAGAATTTCAGACAGTTACAAGAATCGTTGGATGCAGCACTTTGACCACTTAAATCTGAGCCTTCACAACAAAAAAAGCTGCGGCTGGTTTGGCCTCTCCTGACCCTCGCATGAGCAATTCCAAAGACAAACCACTGTTCTCTCTGACTGTCTGGTGGTGTGATGGTGTTTTCTCTGTTTTTGGTTTCTCTTCTGCACGCTGTGTACACAAAACAAGCGGCGGATCAAAGGACTTGGCTGCTGTTGTGTAATGTAATGTGCGGTGCTGGTATGGTGTCAAAATGCATATTGTGTGGACTTCAGCAACCAAAAGAGACAACTTCCCTAAAACCACTTGCTATTTGTGGGGTCTGCCACAATTCGAAACCGGAGATTCCCATGTAGTGTATTAATGACTTCAGCAGAAGTTTGTGTGCAAGTCTGTCTGAGTTAGGAGACAAGAAAAATGTGTTTTGTTACAGCCGGTGCTAAAATGGCCTCTATATGTGTGTATGTGTGTGTGCCTATCTGTAAGATTTTATCTTGGCAGTAGCTGATCAGTCAATGTCACTGACTGGAATTCCTCGGCAACTCCTCCACATCTGAGCAGTTTCACGGCCCATCAACAGTTTATGTGTAAAAACAACACTGGAAATGCTACAGTTGAATACATCCAACACGATGTACGGTTCAAAACAGAGAGCTGTCGTGAGCTTTCCGCTTATTTGTCAAGTAGTTCACGAATAAAAGGTTATGATATTAGGTAGTATTAGGATGAGTATTAGGATAAAAATTACTTCCTGGCACAAAGTTTGGTGGCAGTGACTGAGAGCGTGCGACCATCTGTTTGTTGCGCTGAGCACACCGAATTAGTGGACTACTCGAGACATAATGCACACCAGTTGTTTAAAGGCCATTTCAAATGGAAGGCAAAACTGTGTCACTAATCACATCTTATGTGTCTGCTGAGCGTGGGCATACATACAGGATGTCTCTGTGAAAAGGAGAAAGGGTGTGTGTGTGTGTGTGTGTGTGTGTGTGTGTGTGTGTGTGTGTGTGTGTGTGTGTGTGTGTGTGTGTGTGTGTGTGTGTGTGTGTGTGTGTGTGTGTGTGTGTGTGTCCGAGAGAGTGAGGCAGAATGAGAAAGGTTGAGAGAGGCAGTTCAATGTTAAGGTGCCTCTTAACACTGATCACAGGCTGGCTGCGGAACAGCTGTTTGTTCCTGATGAAGAGAAAGAAAAGGGAGAGGCCACAGAGAGAAAAGAGAAATGAGGAGGTCGAAAAAATGAAATAGAGTAAATGAGAAACGCCAGCACACAGTTTTGTCTACAGTAACTCTAAAGGGAGTGGAAGAAAAGAAAATATAAAGTGGAAGGTGTGACTCATATACTGCATAAATCACAAAAAATGAAAAAAAAACAAAAACATGACTGCTCATAATTCCTTCAGATTATTAAATACCACACATAAAATGGAGAAGACACATCACTCCTGACTAATCAATGGTGAGGCCTTTTCTTACCGACGCCATTTCTGAATGCATTAAAATAATAGACGTAAACTCTAATTTCTCTGGACCGCTATTACCTGCGAGCCCCGTATGATTTAGGATTTTACACCCACACATCTGTGTTTCGTGCAGCACACTCACACAGGATACACGTCAGATGGGATTTATTTATGTAAGGGGGGTTTGTTGGTTTTAATATTGCATGCGCTGATTAGTGATTTTAATCCTGTCTGGACTGCATATGTGTGTGTTTCCTTTCCCTTTACACCAGCAACAATTATAGTCCCAAATATCTGCAGC
The DNA here is from genome assembly GCF_963691925.1 of Scomber scombrus. Lineage (NCBI taxonomy): Eukaryota > Metazoa > Chordata > Actinopteri > Scombriformes > Scombridae > Scomber > Scomber scombrus. The sequence goes on from NC_084990.1 coordinate 10,270,791, forward strand.
TTTTTGGCACGCTCAGTGGTCCTTCCGTAGTTGAAGTCTTGTCTGGACTGACGTGCGTGGGGGAGTTGCTTTTCCCGTCACTTAGTTTATCAATGGCCCCCCGTGATTTTCCAGCATGGTATTGTTGTCAATTTTAAAAAAACGCCTCTTACAATTTGGCAATGGTTAAAATGCCGTCCAAAAAATACAACAGTTACAATAGAAAAGTCACAAGGCCAATATTTTACTACCTACTTTCCCCTGAAATATAGTCCAATGACTCAAATTTAACAACTTCCTCTTTCTGCATTTACACCCTAACTTGCTATCCAACCCCTGATTAATCATTTCCACTGCAGCCTTCATCTACAGGAAGTAAAAAAAGCACACAAATTAAGGAAAAGCTGATTCATTTTCATTCAAGACTTATCTTATGAGATGATCTCGATGTTTGCCGAATACAAAAGGTTACAAAAGGAATTTTCTAATAACATAGATAACCTCGTGGTTGAAAATGGCTGCAGAGACAAATGGCATCCAAGGTTGGATGAAATAGTGACCAGTATCATTCATTTTCATGAATAAGAAATATCTCTACATCTAATATTTCATTTGCTTTCAAAGATTTTCTCTCTTGCACTCTTGAATCATAAAATACTGTTAAAAACAAAAAAAGGGACGGGGGGATCGGTAGTGTAACAGTGTTTAAGTATTCAGTATATAACTAGATGCAATACTTCACAGCCTTAACTAAAAATGCAGTGAGAACACTAAACTAAGTTAGGTATAAAAACAAAGACTCCTCTTTCACAATTGAAAAGGGCGATGAATATGGCAGAGAGGCTCAGAAGGCGTTCACAGCTAAAACTGTGGGTGTCCACAGATCTCTGGAATGCTAATGATTATCTAAACACAGCACAATTCATTTAGCATTAGTTAGCGTATGGTACACTAGCGCTATAATGTGCTAATGCCTGCTTGCGGGCATTATCTTCCCACTCTGAGGAGGCTGTGTGCTAATGCTAGCAGACAGCCTTAAGGTTAAGTGTGGCCAGAGGCCCCTTAGAGAGGTGCCAAGAGAGAGCTGGTGGCCCCATAAGCTCTGGCCGAACAGAGCTCTCTTAGCCCTTTTGCGCAACACAGCCAGCCATTGTGCTGGGCTGAAAAAGCGCATTAGCCGCCGAGAAAAGGGCTTTCCCTCTGAAACCCCCTTGGACAACAAGCAAAGCTCTGCTTGATAATTCAATCACTCTCCGAGCTGTGCAGGGCCGACCCGCACAACATCTCAGGACCTTTCCTCGGCTCTCTCCTTTCTTTCCCTCCCTCGTCTCCTCCATTAGGTAACTGCCCTATATTTTGATATATGCCATCATTCCTACCACTTATCAAAGGACAATAGAGGAATGATGCCTGTGAGAGAGTCATTGACATTTGAATGTATGCGGCGGTGTGAATTATGACTGCCTGCAATGGGTACTGCAAAAAGGGCATAAGAAGATAGAGATATATGTCTGTGTGTATGTGTGTGTGGGGGGGGGGAGATAAAAGGAAGGAGAAGGGGGTCAGTGTGAGAGCGGGTTGAAGGAAAGGATAGGAAAGCCAAATTGAGGGAGAGAGCGAAAAAAAAGAGGGAGTTCTTATCGCTTTACCCTTGTCTTGACTTCCTTGCGGGGCCTTTGAAGAGACAGAAAAAAAAAGATACTTGCGCTGGCACATCAGAGAGAGATTTAGATTATGCCAGTGTTTACCCAACTGAGTGCTGCATGGCTGCTGGCGACAGCCTGCTGGTTTTGAAGTTGTTATGGCCCAACTACAGCTTAAAGCGCTCACTGCTCAAAATATAACACCCATGCTGCAGAGGCGGGCTTTCTCTCTGTGTTTGTGTGTCTGTTTGTGTGTGCGTGTGTTTGCATGTGTGCATGTGTGCATGTATGTGCCAGTTGGCATGAATGTTTATGAGAGATAGCATGTGTCCTTGTATTCCTAATAGCGTGTGTGATGCATTCTGCCTTTATGTGTGTGCATAAATGTGCAAGTGTGTGCGTGCGCGTGCAGCACCCTGAAAATGGAGCCATCCATCGGATTATGGGCAGACAGCTCTTTGAAAAGGAGGGCCTGTATTTGCATAAGCGGCCATGGAAGGGGGAAAAAAAACCTATAGAAAGAAAGACAGAATGAGAGAGCGAGAGATAAAGAAATAAAGAGAGAGAGGGAAAGAAAGAGAAAAGGGGAGGGGGCCTGAGGGAGTTGGAAAAGGAGCTGAGCGGACACGGAAGGATGGATCAGGCAGAGAAAAGAGGAGAGTCGCCCACAGAGAGAGTCGTTACGAAGGGAGGGAAGAAGAATGGAGCTGGAGAAAATGTGGGGGAAAACAAGAGATGAACGGACGCCAGGAAGAAGGGATGAGGGAAGGCCAGAAGGCCGGAGGAGAGGGTGATGGGTGTTCTTGCGGGAGCACCTTTTGGCTAATGGTCTGGTGTTTTGGCACATGACGCTGGCACGGGAAACTGGTGCTGCCAAAGCCTGTGTGTAAGCCTGTGAGAGTGTGTGTGTCTGTGTGTGTGTGTGTGTGTGTGTGTGTGTGTGTGTGTGTCTCCCAATTAATCTCACATCTGCACAAGAGGCCTGCATCTCTGTCTCTATTCCTCTCTGACTCTCTCTCTCTCTCAACTTCCAGTCAGTTTTTAACTCATTTTTCCTTGCGTTGTGTCCTCACATTTTGCCTTTGCTCAACACTTCTCACAACAGTCTCCTCTCTTTTCTTCTCCTCTTTTCTCACTCACTGCCAGTTTCTGCCAGGCTCAGTGCTCAGGATGTTCCCATTGTCTTGATGACATACATACTTTCATCCACAATAAATTCACCAAGGAGCCGCGCCCAATCTGCAAACCAAACACTAGTCACATGCCCTCACACACGATCTACGATTGACATTATAATGTCAGTGTGGACTTGAAACTGGCAGTCAGAGGCAGAAACACAACATTTTCTTATCACTATGGCGTTACTAATAACTGTGGCTAGTGGCTAGTAACCATGATCTTCACCTAACCTTAATCATAGCATAGCTGCTATACACACATGCTCACAGCCATCAATATAATGTATAGTTAAAATGTACCCATGTTTTAGAACAATCTACTTAAAAAAAATAAAACTTTGCCTATTCATTTGCTTAAATATTGATGTTATCTGCTGTTAAGTGATACAATGTACTGTATAAATATATATATATATATATATATATATATATATATATATATATATATATTATATATTTGGCCGATCCGATCCAAATATCCGAATAAAAAAAGTGGAAAAAGTGTCCAAATATCGGATCGGGACATCCCTAATATATATATACATATTAGGGATGTCCCGATCCGATATTTGGATCGGATCGGCCGCCGATATTAGCAAAAAATGCATATCAATATCGGATCGGCCTGCACGGGAAAATCCCAATCCGGACTCCCGATCCAGTTTGTTTTTCCGTGTCCGTGTTTTCCAGCGCACCGCTGTAGGTAATCCATTCCAGTTTTTTTCAAATTTCCCCCCCAAATCCGGTCCGCGTTTTTCAGCACACCTAGCGACCTGTCCAGCATCCCACTATTTATTTTCTACTCAGCTTTTTTGTGTGTTTTGCTTTTTTAATACAGTTTACAATATTGTTTGCACTGATGGCTTTTTAAGCCTTGGTTTACACTCTTGTTGTTCAAGAGCAGAGCACTGATGCCAATTCAGTTTGTGTGGTTAATTAACTATTTATTATTTTGTCTATTTTGTGTTTATTTAACCCTGTTAAGAATAAACAGGTCAGCTTCTCATTACCAACCATTGTGGATTATTCAAACTAACCTAATTAAGTTGGCTAGTTGTTCTTAAGAGTAAAACCCTTTTCAACATGAGTATAACAACAAAATAAGTAAATATCTTTAATCTTTAATACATGCTTGGATCGGCCGGTATCGGTATCGGCCTATGCTAAAAGCTACAATATCGGTATCGGATCGGAAGTGCAAAAAGCTGGATCGGGACATCCCTAATATATATATATATATATATATATATATATATATATATATATATATATATATATATATATATATGTATTCAAAGCCAGAATACATTATCCCCAATAACAATTATCACAATAATCCTTTCTCAGACTCTGCCTGTGTATAAATACATCCTAAAAGACTCGTCCTCAAAATATCATCATGTTTAATGAGGGAGGCTTTCAGCTCACCACAAAAAGTGGTGAGTTTGCCTTATTCAATACTGAGAAAGTTTTCCACAATGCATTTAACTTTCTGAAATCCACTTTTGTACAATTCAATTCAGCGCAGAGGATGAAACTCTTCAACTCCCTGGATCTCAAAGTAGCAGAGACAATTGCTTCTTTGAAAATTTAAGAATAGGACAGTCCTTGTGCTCATTTTTCAGCCTCCCAGAGCTCTGCAGTTAATTAACAAGGTCATTAAGCTGGAGTGAATGAGTGCTGCGCTGCCATGCTAGATGTGTTTTACATGCCATGTTTAATAAGCCTGCATCCTCGCCATCAGAGTATCGGCACCCCTCAAATGACTTTCCAATAATGACAAGCTCCTCCCCAGAGGTACTGTTTCTGTATGTGTGTGTGTGTGTGTGTGTGTGCGTGTGTGTGTGTGTGTGTGTGTGTGTGTGTGTGTGTGTGTGTCTCTCTCTCTCTGAAATGGCTAAATGGCTCTGTACTTGGTAGCCTGATGGAAACAGTGCTCAGTCAATATAGTGCATGTTTGTATCTATACACACACTGAATAGAAAGGGGACTACAAGTGTTTCTCACTATCATTATCCATATCCCTACCACCACCAGAAGGAAGTAAGAAAGTGTGTGTGTGTGTGTGTGTGTGTGTGTGTGTGTGTGTGTGTGTGTGTGTGTGTGTGTGTGTGTGTGTGTGTGTGTGTGTGTGTGTGTGTGTGTGTGTGTGTGTGCGTGTGTGTTTTTGCCACCCATGAAGTGTACTGACATGCCCCCTTGATTCTGCAGACCACCGGGGCAGAGGGGAACCACCTGTCTGTCCAGAACCCAGCACACACACACACACATAACCCTCACAAACACACTCTGCCCGACATTACCATATCCATATTTACCTACGGTCAGTGAATTCCACCATGGGCTGCTTAATGGGATAGGAGAGACACACACACACACACAAGCTTCCTTGAGGTCTGAAAATATCCTTTCATATTTCTTCTCCTGGCCCGAAAGTACATGCTTAAATGCCATTTTGCCCCCTAATAAGTCAAAAGAGATGGTGCTCGTGTGCCTTAGCAGTCGGAGGAAACACTTGTGTACCAAGCAATTACTGCGGCTGCTGAAACAAGAGCGCTCTGTGGGGAAAAGCCAATTAGTCCGTCGTGGCAGCAGGTAGCAAGCTGGCTCCATTCATTATGATCCCTCATAACACTGTGCTAATGTAATAGTATGGTGTTAGAGCTGGTGACAGACAGCGGAAAGCTTTAATGATAATAATGGGATCAATAGTTGGGGAGCGTTATTG
>NC_084990.1:10281318-10306318 GCF_963691925.1 Scomber scombrus
AGAAAACTTTTCTAATTACACCAGTTGCAGGAGCCAGAGATGAGACCCAAGGCGCCGTTCTGGACCCCGCTAGAGATTTCTGCCGCTGAGTTTTAATTCCAAATTAAGACCAAGACAAGTACAAACAGACCTGTTACAGCCACACATAACACGAGTGCAGCAGAGAACACAGTTATCGTAAAATGGGAGACAGAGAAAAAGCTATTTCTTCAAAAACAGCTTGTCATAACATGCGTGTGACTTCTGGTTTTTTTTTTTTTTTACTGTTAAAACACCTTTTATGAGTCAGTGGACATAATGCAGAGCGGTAAAAGTGGAGTCAAATCATGAACACGCACACTAAAAAAAGCAGAAGGAATGTGTCTTTGCATGAACAGTGTTGCTCAGGAATGTGGCACTTCGGCATGATTCACACCAGGACATCATGGATGAACTCCTGTAAAGTCAGAGGGGTCAAGTCAGACATGTTTGTGTGCCTGTTCCCACTTGTATGGTGTACATAAAGCATCAGGATATGACAGGTGAGAGAGGGGCGCAGCGGTGGCAGCCATGCGCAGTAAAGACGGGCAACATGCTAAAGGTAAAACTGACATTAAGTGTCAGCGCATCACAAGCTTCCAGCATATAGTCTACACCATTCTTCCAGAAGATATTCTCTCATTTGGTGCTTTGATGCTGATGGTGGAGAACACAGTGTGACAGGCTGCTTTAAGATACAAAACTGGGTTGAGATCTGGTGACTGTGAAGGTCAGGAATGCCACACTGCTGACCAGGATTGACTGAAAATCAATAAATACTTGAATAGTTGTTTTGTTCTGTTGTGTTTATTTGCTGCAGAGATTTCATTTTGATGAGTTATTCATCACTTCCTGTAACTGCTTGACAATCAGTGCATTTTAAAGTGAAGACCATGCTGAGCAGTAGTAAGACGGTGTGTTAGATGTGGTGGACATGTTGAAAATGAAGGTGTCTACCATCAGCTCAGATTAGGACATGGTAACGTTTGAACTAAGGTGTATACATTATAAAGCTGCAATCTCATCCACTTCAAATAAAACACTTGACATATTATATCATTTAATAAAAAGTTTGATCAATGCAGCCGTAGTGAAGGCCATCGCATAGATCATTCACATAATTTCTACATTCATCAAACACTCATCTACATGGCTGCAGAATCCCTGCGACAACACTACAAACTGTATTTTAAAAGCGACACGTGTCCTCTTGGTGTTTGGCCGCACACACCAGTGATGCTGTGGTTCTTTAAATCCTGTTGCACCACACTGCTCGTGTCCACCTTTTCCCGTCACTGTCCTCTGTCTCATGTCGTAACACTGAAATCTGCGTAACATCTTCAAGACACAAACGCACTTCTTAGTGCGTTGCTCCATCGTAACCATCTTTGATTACAGCTCAGCATTCTTTTGTGTAACTGTCAGAGAGGCGTTTTCAGGCACTCCATAGGGGCTCATTGAAAACCGGCTATGATATACTTACATGTAGGAAAAATGAGTCATTATTTATAAGAATAAACTGCCAACCTCCAGTGAGAATGTGTGCCTACGTGGAGCACCGATATGTCTCTTAATCAGATTGAGAGCTGATTTTACAGGCTTGGCCTTCTGTTAGCTACCTTATTTTTATTGATTGTTGTCAAAGTGCTCTCTTATCACCCTGTTGTAGTGAACTGGTGTGTGTGGTGGTCTGGCCTTGTGGGCTCAAGGCTACGCTTGTATTAGGCCAAAAGCTTTAACAACATTTTTTAAAGCCCATGGGAGCTGGATATAGTTTTATTTGCTTTTAAAGCCTCTCGCTCCTGACTAGCCACCTATAAAAGCAAAAGAGAGTTAACATACTCACAATTGGCTGTAAGATATTTCTTGTACTTCTATAATATAGAGGCGTACACAACCGTTACCATTATGAAATGCTGCCTCCGTACACTCATTTCACATTGGTGGCATCATGTAAAATGCATCAGCATTGTCAAAAGTACATAGTGAAGTGATGTAAAGCCATATATATTTTAATGTAACAGCCAGAGGCCACAGATGCTGAACTGGGTGTTTCAATGAGGAACTACAACTCACTGGGACAGACGGGGGAAGCCACAGGCTGGAAATGGGCCACTTTCTTCACCATTATCGTTACATCTGCTGCGGCCACCATAAGAGGCCACTTTGAATGATAAGCTGCATCACACAATACCGTGCACTAACACCAGCAGCAACTTTGTGGTGGTGCACCCACACCTAATCGTTTTACGGACGCCACAGTAAATAGTAAATACAGTGAAATTGTTGTTGATTACAACAGAAGTGGCTACTGATGGAACACATTTTCTTATATTTTGCTTCTAATATGGGAACTAAAGGCAATCAAAGTTTTTAATTCGCAGTCAAGATGAACAAGTGCATTGGGAGATTTCCTTTAATATATAATCTGAAGTTCAGCGAGCTGCCAGCACTAGAAAACATCCCTGACATTAGCTATTCAAATGACACCTGTGTTACAATGCTTCCCATTCAAGAGAGAGTTGATAACATGGCCTATCTTATACCAAGCTGAATTTTTTTTTTCTAGTATGCTGCAGCACACATTTGTAATAAAATGTTGAAAATTACAATCCCAATTAAATATGTTGTGTGTTCCTTAAAATCATTTTGTTTTTCTTACATCATGACCTATTAGTCATGGTAAGGATTTATGCTTACTTACTTACTTATTTATGCTTTGAACATTTAAAAAATTAAAAAACACAGATTATAAATCTTAATTCAAATGTATATATGAGTTAAAATGACATTTTTTGCGTAGGAGCATTTCATTAACTAGCCTCACCGTCTGCAGCTTGAGAGCAGACAAACATTCTCCAAAAATGTGGGCTTGGTGAAAACACTGATGCATGTAAACAATGTCTGACTAGTGCAGCTGAAGCATTTCAAACACATTTTACAATCAGTAGTCCTTTTGTTGCACTCACCCATGCATAGACAGACACACACACACACACACACACACACACACACACACACACACACACACACACACACTCACTCACTCACTAACCACAACCGTGTGTGGACAGAAACACAACGTAACTGAGCACCTGTATAATCCCTCGCAAACACAAACACACACGCACAATCACAGAACACAAAGACTAAACACATACCATTAGGGGAGGCAGCAGGCCACAGAGGACCCGTATAATCTGCTGTGAAAACTGCACACGCAATACTAAAGCTGGGTGAAGCTGCTGACATACACTCCACATCCTCCTTCCTGTCAATGAACACAAAAGCCATCTTGGTTCTCACAAACAGCTGTGCGCTCTGATCCTACATTGGATTGGGGAGGCTGAACTGCGTGCGCGCGATCATAAACATGCGACGACAGAAAGACACGCATACATACAGCATATGCACATATAAACACAAGAACAAGCATCCATAATTCTCCATACACACGCTCTCTTTCACACACACACATACACACGCTAATCTCTCCTCCGTTGCTCTGTTAAGGTGCTTTGAATCTCCCGTCATATGATGTATGTGCTTCATATGATACGGCTGACACTCAAGTTCACCGATAAGGATGAGAAGAAAGTGGAGTGGTTGTGTGCATTATGTTGTGTGCTTGTTGCTCTTTATTGTAGTAGAGAGGTACTGAAGTAGCATTGAGGCTTGAATCGAGATGCATCACGCACAAACATGTAGAAGTACAAATCCTGAAGGTGATAAAACAAGGAAGGAAAAACAAGCTAAACAAACAGGACTGTGAGCTTTCTGTATGCTCATGTTACACATAAAAAATTTACTCATACATACTTGCTTACTGCACTTACAGCTACACAAGTGAAACATAAGGTGCTTTAGTCTAAAAACCTACATAGCAGTCTAGGATTAAGAAGTGATGCAATAGTGCAGCCTATAGTGGGTAGGGACCCCGGGGCCTGGAATCAAGCCATTAATGTACTTCTTTTGAGAGATTTTCTAACAATTCCTCCGCAGCTTCCATTTGTGTAGCCTTATCCAGTCTCTTTTAGCATTATGTAGCTAGGCCATATCTGCCAAACTCGTTTTAACATACGTATAAGTGCACATGCAGGGATGTATGAAGGACAGCTCCTGAGGGAATTTATGCGATCCCTTACAGTAGAGAGGAAAAATAAACAAACAATCTGGGTCACTTGGTTTGAACTCTGTGTTTGGCATGTAACAGGCATCCAGCAGGAAGAGTCAGAGGTCATGGGGCGTGAGAGACTGTAATTGGTAGTGACAGCGAATGTTGAATTAATAATCGGAAAAAGCAGCAAATGGCGGTGCGAGGTCGTGGTGGACAGGCGGGAAACACGGCAAGAGAGAGCCACAGGGAATGGCAAATGCAACGCATGACATACAGGGATACTCTGGTGTGTGTGTGTTTGTGTGTGTAAATAGACAGAATGTATGCGCAGGTCAACACACGCACAGATGTGTACAAAAGCTCAGCGAGGTCAGTGACAAAGAGGGAAACACACACTGGTTGCTGTCAAGGTTTAGAAAAACAGCACATGGTGATTCTGCAGGCAATAGTACACACACACATACACACACACACAAACACACACACACACACACACACACACACCACCAACATCAACATATATAACCTATATCTCTCCTGATATGTCGAATGGTGCTACATATCTCAGTGACCAGAGCAGCTGGTCGCCAGTGGCAGCAGCCCTTCACTTAGCCACAGTTATGTTAATTATACATAAAGCAAGAAAGCAAGGGTGGATCTATCTAACAGGAGTCTGCCACCTGCCAACAGGAATAAGTCCCCCTTCACTCAACAGTGTGTTTCGCTTGTTGTTTCTTCAGTTTAACCTTAAACTGCAGAGTTTGACACTAGAAGGCTGTTTTCACATTCACCTGCTGAAGAGGAACAATATTTCTCTGCTCAATTTAAATCTGAGTTTATGGCCTGTACATATTGGCATGATTTGTAACATTACAACTTGATGAGAAGCCAATCGTGGTCCAGTATGCAACTTACACAAGTGTGATGTAGAAACCTAAAGCCTCCAGCGTACATTCATTGAGAATGGACTTTAAAGTCGAGTAGGAGACATGTTGTATCAAACAGTTTAACTTGTGAAATAAACAATATTTTCAAATTCACAGAAGGGATTTTTTTTAATAAGGGAGAAGGAGCAGTTGTCATTTTAGGAATTTTAATGAGAAAATTGAACTTTTAAACACTAATTATTATTTGAAAAAGAGTTTTTTTAAATAGAGATTTTAAAACATGTCTGTTGGGGATCTGTAAGGCGTGTACATACTGGCATGATTTGTGAAATCACAACTACTTTGGAGTTCAACGGCAGTTCAGTATGCAACTCATACAAATGTGATGTGGAAACCAGAAGCTTGCCGTTCCCATACACTGAGAACAGACCTCAAAATGAAGTAGGAGATATTTTGCTCCCAGCAGTTAAACTGAGGAGATGAAAAGTAAATATATACTGCAATGATTCTGGATTTTTCCATGAGGGAGAAGCAGTAAGATATAAAGAATTCATCGTTTTTGTGCTAAAACATAATCAGACACAAATTATCATTCCAAGCAGAGTATTTTATGTCTTAAAACATGTCTGGGGGAATCTTTAACAACTATAGCCAGCATTTTTTTAAAGGGATATTATTGCTTTGAAACTGATCATTGTTGCATCACTCAGTGTAGTTCAACTCTCAACAGCCCAAGGTGACATATATTGAAGGACAATAAGCACTGTATCAAGTCAATTGCTATCACAATGCTATATGATACCTGCTACTAAATGAATGTTATTTTCCAGTGGCGGCATGTCTTCTGAATAGGACCAAAGTTGCTGCTTCATATATACTCACATGTGTAATTGTCTTTTCTATTTCCACCATGATGACATCATATTTCACCATTAAAGCTTGAGACAGATGACTTAAAGAGTTTCTCTATAATGGCTTGAACATAAAACCTACACTGATTTGTTCAAGAACCTCTCCACAGGGAAAGCTACAGGCTGCCAGCTCTGAGTGGGTGTCGGCCGTTAACGGGACACAGTGTGCTCCAACTTTAGCCCGTTTGCCGCTGTGGAGGTACCCGTAATGGAAGTCGCTCGGGCATGTTGCATTGAAATTTTTATGAGGACAGCAGCGTGGGTGGAAATATACGTCAGAAGTGAGAGACGTGACAATGCGGGAGTGAACGTGCACGCGTGAGTGTGTTCATGCTGCACAATTAAGAGTATGTGTGTGTAGTTGGATGTGCAGTGATCATGTATCAGATAAACATGTGTCAGATTAACACGTGTGTGTAGATCAACAAGTGTTTGAGCTTGTGATGTGTGTGGTCATGCATGCTGCCTGTATCTATGTATTTTTGTGTGTGTGTGTGTGTGTGTGTGTGTGTGTGTGTGTGTGTGTGTGTGTGTGAGAGAGTCCCATTTGCATACCATCTTACTGCCTGGAGGGAGTTTCATACACACCACACCACATATAGTGCACATTAAGATTTCAGATGGGATGAGTTTTGCATGAAAAGTAGACCACATGTGTGGGGGCACATGACCTCAGCTAAAAGGTGTGAATTATTTAGGGCAGAAAGGGTCATGCTAGTTGACAAGCCTAGGAGTCAGAAAAGGTTGCTAATAGCATACTGTGGATTACATACTTACTAAATTATTGGTAGGGATATATGAGAGATACCTAAAATAGAACAACCTAAAGATGAGTGAACTAATTAGCACAGTGTTTCAGTTACACAATAAATAAACAGCCTATCATCATGTCTGTATTTTGATCATTAAAACACATACAAATTTTGTTTGGTTTTACGAGAATAAGATCCACATAGGTTTCCTCTGAAACCAATACACATGCCGCGCAACCGCAACACAAAATCACAATTATACTCTTTTTCCCTGTCCTTCCTCTATTCTAAAAAACGGTTTAGAATATCAAATTCAAAGGCTTAAATGACACAAAAGTGTAATGATTCATGATCTGACATATGAGTTGACCACAGAGATGTACAAATAGCGAATGCAAATGAAGAGGTTTTTCCAAAGGAAAGACGTGAGAAAGGAACTGAAGTACAGTCAGAGTCTGGTGAATGGATAATTAAATTAGCTCTGCCCACACCACCAAACTAAACTGCCACAGCCTTACTGTAAATCACCCACTCTAGCATTTTGCAAAAATCCAAAAGTAACAAGTTTTTAACAAAAACTGGTATCTGATGAAACTAAAACAGCTGCTGCATGGCACTTTTTCTGTAGAGGATTATTATGTTGCAAATATTACACTGTATGTTTAATCACTTTTTACTCCTTTACTCTGCTGCTTTTATAAGTAGAACGTCAGACAAGTACTCCTTTAAACTATCTGACACAGCAGCTCTTCCACCGTAGTGCTTTTTTCACGCGAGGCTTTAAGATGGCCAGAATCATAGCAGGGCTGCGGCATTGTGGATGAGAGAGCAAGAGGTGGGAGCTACTTCTCGATGACAGCCTGAAAGTGTGGCGCACGAAGGCTAAAGGGTGCTAAGTGCACATCCAGGGCGGTGAGAATCCTCAGCCGTTTTGCCAAGGCCCCCTGTGGGGTGAATCCACTTGTCAGCGAAGCAGGCTGGGTGACATTTCTGCCTCACCTCAGAAAGGTCAGCCTTTAATTATCTCAAATGCCAGCAAGCACTGCACCTGCAAAAAATAAACTCAGGGATGAGCTGTGTGTGTGTGTGTGTGTGTGTGTGTGTGTGTGTGTGTGTGTGTGTGTGTGTGTGTGTGTGTGTGTGTGTGTGTGTGTGTGTGTGTGTGTGTGTGTGTGTGTGTGTGTGTGTGTGTCAAGGCAAGATGGTAGCTTGCTTCCTTCACATAAAATGAGCACTACTGTGGCTGTCCGTGCAGAACCGGACCATCTGCCCTACTGCACGCATGCATGCATATAGGCCCATAAACACATAAATACATGGCCAAACCCTGACAGATGCGCGCGCGCACGCACACACACACACACACACACACACACACACACACGCTAACTGTGCCAACCAAAGTCAATAAGACATACACCTCCCTCCCTGACATACTCAACTACTTCAACGCCCGAAATAAGAAGGCCTTCCTCAAAGCAGATCTACCACCTGATAAGCAGCTTCTCACACTCTCCACCACAGATGTTCATTCCACCCTGAGCAAGGTGAATGGGCCTGATGGCATACCTGGCCGCATGCTTAGAGGCTCTGCAGAGCAGCTGACCGGGGTCTTTAAGGACATTTTCAATCTGTTGCTGGTCCAGGCAGTTGTCCCCACAAGTTTCAAGACCGCCTCTATTGTGCCATTGCCAAAGGACAAAGCCCTTAATGACTTCTGTCACACTTAACCCCCATCATTGCCAATTGCTTTCATAGACATGTTCTTACACACTTGAAATCTTGTTTGCTTGCTACACTGGACCCACCTACCGCTGAAACAGGTCAACCGAGGACGCCATCTTCATGGCACTCCACCCTGCCCTGACCCACCTGGAGAGTCACAACCTGAACGTCAGACTGCTGTTGACTTCAGTTCAGCATTTAACACTGTGATCCCCTCCAAGCAGATCTCCAAGCTTAGCCAGCTTGTTATCAGCACATCCCTCTTTACCTGGACAATCAACTTCCTGACCAACAGACCTGAGTGTATTAAGTTAGACAACCTCTCCTCCGGTGTGCCACAGGGTTACGTTCTGAGCCCTATACTGTACTCCCTGCTAACCCATGACATCCTGTCAATAGCTCAAATGCCACAGTTAAATGTGCAGGTAACCACCACCTTGGACAGAGGGGATGATAGGATGGCTTACAGGGATGAGGTTCAGAACCTGTCTGTGTGATGTGCCAACAACAATCTGGCGCTTATCACCCACAAGACCAAGGAGATCATCAAGGACTTGAGGTGGGCTGGGAGCCATGCCCACACCCCCGTCTACACCAACAGAGCATCAATCTCTGACAATCTCACGTGGTCCCTAAACTCCCCCATCCCAGTGAAAAAGGTGCAGTGTCTTAACTTGCTATGGAGCATTAATAAAGCTCATCTGTGTCTCAAGATACTGGTGGACTTCTACTGCTGTACCACTAAGGACTGCAAGAGCTGCATCTCAGTGTGGTATGGCAAATGCTTGGCATCACGCTGTAAAGCACTCCAGTGGGTGGTGAAAACTGCCTGATTCAGCACCGGCACCACCATCGAGAACATTTATCACAAGCACCGCCTGGGCAAGGCGAGAAACATCATCACGGATGTATCTCATCCTAAACACAGACTTTTCACCCTCCCATCCATCAGGTGTTACAGGCTCCTGCAGCAGTAGGCTCAAAGAGAGCTGTGACCTTACTGAGCTCTACACCACAAGCATCGTTGCACTCATTACTGCACTGTTTACAGTATTTTAATGAGCATGTAATTTGCACTCTTCATATTACAGCCTGAAATCCTACACTGTTCAAATAATGTTACTGTACATACAACCAACCTTCCATATGTTGTTTGTACTCTGCATGCTTAACCAAATGAACATGTGCTGTTCATAGAACCTGTTCTATAACCTGTCCACTTCTCCTCTGTTTATATAAATGTAAAATATTTACATATGTAATATTTGAATATTTTAACTCTCCATATCATTGTACATATTAGAAGACATAGCATCTCTTATGCTGTTGCTCTTACTTTCCTCCCTTCATCTGTAAGTAATACTGTATTTTTGCACTTCTGGTTGGATGCTAACTGCATTTCATTGGCTTCGTACCAGTACTCTCCACAATGACAATAAAGCTTCTTAAATGAAGACTATCAGATGAAGGCAGTTAAATCCCAAGAACACCAGCAGCTTCTAGGAACGTCTGTGTAAACATAGACTGCAACAGTGTAGGCAGACAGATTACAGACCTATAGATAGCAGAGCAGCATGGGACAGTGCTTCTGCTTAATATGGGTCAGCTGTCTGATGCATGGATAAGATTACCTTCTCTTTATCGATATAAAACTTAAGAACCACGAATCATGGGAAGTGCTCACTTAAAGATTTGGTGTTAAGCAAGTCAAATGATTTCCGGTAAGAAGTCATTTGGTGACAAAACTGCAGGCATATCTGGCAAAGCATGACATGCTGCGTTTGCTTTCGAGCTACACACTGTAGCTATGCAGCTCGGTCAATATTTGCAGGAGGCTATGGTAACAGAGAGCTCCCGCATCCACATAAACACAGTGTCCGGTACGCTTAACACTGTGCCTCACACAAATACAAAAACCAACACTCTGCCCAGAAAGTCCCACTCGCACTCAAAGGAGGTCGGGGAGACAAAGGGCCATAGATCATCGGTGCGGACGGCGTGCGGCGAGCTCCTTGTATCCAGGTTTTTCCTGCATTTTTTCTCTGGTTCTGAGAAAACATGGAGGGCCGGTCCATATTGTTTACACAGCTGGCTCCATGGAAAGGATTGCTTAATATGAAATATGAAGAGAGCGGAGAGGTGAGAGGGAGAGAACTGGGGAAGAAAAGAGGGAAAGGAGCCAAGATAGAGGGGTGGGGTGGAGAGGGAGAGTGTCTGGGGGGGCGACAGTCCGTTGCAGAGAAGGAGTCAAAGGCTAAATGTGCTCTGGACTGGGGGGGGGGGGGGGGGGGGCATAGGACGTGAGCAGATACAGATGGAGAAATGTGCTGAGAAAGGAGGAGGCAAAAACAAAAAAGAAGAAATATCCTAAGGAAATGATACAGTGAGGAATAAGAAAGCAATATGGCAACAGTAAATCTGAAGGGGGAAGAAGAGCACACAGAAGTTGCAGGGGGAGTAAATGAGGAGAAGAGTGAGAGTAAAGCAAACAGAACATGAAGCAGAAAGCCCTGGGGTTTCCTCGTGGTGAGGGAGTCATGCCTCCTGCGGTCTGGGGTCTGTAGTGCATGTTATTCTTCCCCAACAGTCGAACACTACTTCCACTCGTTCAGTCCTGCCTGATTCAGCCCCTCTGGTGCTGTCCTGAAAATCCCTTGTTGCCTCTTCTACTTTCCTCAGCGCTTTCATTTACGTCCTTCAAAGCGTCACTGACAGAACCATAAGGCCCTACTGTGAAAAAATATCACACAAATAATGCAAAATCTTTCAGTAATTTCCTTAATATGATAATGTGACAACAGCCTGCGTAAGACTTGATCGTGATAGCTAAGACAGCATATGGTCTCCTATTATGAAGGGCTGCAACTAGCAGTTATTTTCATTTCTTTATTCATTCATTAATTTGTCAATTATTTTCTTGATTAATCATAATGATGAATTGCTTGTTTTGATTAACCAACAACACAAAACCAACTGTCTGTACTGTCAAAACTGCAGAAGTCATTTTTAATTATGTTGAAGCCTGGTTAGCTGTGACATGCTTAGTGTTACAGTTCCAGACCAGAGTCTTGCATGGAAGCAAATCCTGTGTTTACCCAGGACTAACAATCTTGGAAGGTCTAGACTGAGCTTATGTACAATACTCTATGTGGCACACAGATCTTGTGTATGAAAGAAGTAAGAGCAGCACTCAGAACAGCCATGTTTGAGACCACTTAATGGGAAAGTGGTGTCAGACATTTGGACCTATTGTATAAATAAAGGACCATAATGTTTATGTCTTAGATAAAATTAAATAAATCCTATTCACTGTAGAAGAAAGCAGAGGCCATTTATAAATGAAAGACTGAGTTTGCAATAATTGTAGAGGAAGAGAGTCCACTTCAACTACTGGCTGGTAACAATACAATACACTGTTTTGTACAAGGGAAGGGAACTTAGTGTGTCCAAACTCTAAGCACATGCATTAGCTTTCCCTTGTTTGTGTGTGTGTGTGTGTGTGTGTGTGTGTGTGTGTGTGTGTGTGTGTGTGTGTGTGTGTGTGTGTGTGTGTGTGTGTGTGTGTGTGTGTGTGTGTGTGTGTGTGTGTGTGTCTCTTTCACTCCACCTACAACCCTGTTCCAGTTAGCAGGAGAGGCCCGGCACAAATTAAGTCCATATTTCTGAGCAGGACTCCAACAGACTCAACACCCCCACCCGCTGACACACACACACACACACAACACACACAACACACAACACACACACACACACACACACACACACACACACACACACACACACAGACACACACACACATACAAACACACACAGAATATCTATAGTCAAAACACTTGAGCTGTGATATTCCATATGCTTAAACACAGGCGCTTGTGCACACAGACACACACACCTTTTCCGAGACATTTACATCACACTCTATTCTCATAAGGGAACAGAACACAGCTGGCTCAAGAGGATGTTTCATTTTTCCTCCAGCAGACACACACTAATCAGCTGTGTCCATGTGTGTGTGTGCGTATCTTTGTGTGTGTGCCTGCCTATAAGGTTGTGTCACCTTTGTGTACCTATACAGGATGTCGGACTAACAATGTTATGCGAAACACTTCAGCACATTTCAACACAGAAGATCCAATGACACGAGAGCGAATGACGCACTAAGGGGCAGGGCCCCTTCCTGTTTATGCCACCACTCACCCGCTTGAGGATCAAACAAGATCTACGGGTGTGCCCTCTTAAAAAGGGACAGTTTGTGTTTCCTACAAGCTGCCTTGCTGACAATTCCACTATTAAAAAAAATACATATAAACAAATAGAACTGGCATTAAAGAAATATGTTTTAATGCAAAACCAAGGACAACTAATAAGAAACAAAACAAATAATAATTGATTTCAGAAGGCACAAAACACACCATATTGGACTGCATATCAACAGGGAGGAGGTGGACAGGGTGGCAAGCTTTAAATTCCTGGGAATGCACATAACGGAGGATCTGACCTGGAGCCTGAACACCTCCCAGATCATGAAAAAAGCACAGCAGAAGATGTTCTTCCTGAGGACCCTGAAATGTAAAAGGCTTCCCCAGGAACTTCTGACTCGCTTTTACCGCTGCACAATTGAGAGCACCTTGACGTACTGCTGCACTGTGTGGTATTCCAGCTGCACAGCAGTGGAAAAAAAGGATCGGCTGAGAGGATCATCGGCTCCCCCCTTCCAAACCTGAGCAATGTATACTCAGGCCGTCTCCTCACACGAGCCTCAAACATCAGGCAGGACACCTCCCAGCCCGGACACTCCCTGTTCACCACCCTCCCCTCAGGCAGACTGAGAACCCCCAGCACACGCACTAACAGACTATGAAACAGCTTCTTCCCCAGAGCTGTGGACATTTTGCAAAGATCATAACACAAACTGCAAAATCACGTCAAATACACACTCCTTCACCTCCTCAGTTCAATAACGGTTCTGTGCAATAACTGCTGTGTTTTTATCTCTGTTTTTAGTTATTTATTACTAAGAGTATGTGTATGTGCGAGATGTGCTTGTGTGAATGTGTTAGCTTATGGGTATGAATATATTTATATTTTTATTTATTTTATCCTCTGCTGCTATCTGAAAGAGATTGCTCAAACTGAAATTTCGTTGTATCATTTACAATGACAATAAAGATCTATCTATGTTATTTATAGGTTTAAATTGAAGTGTATTAGCATCTGTACGCACATTAATATACTACAGTGTTTTTGTGAATGTGTGACATCTATTCTGTGCAGCAGTGTCTGCCTCAATGAGTGAGTTTACACATGAATTTGTGTGGGCTGCAGTCACGACTGTGGAAGTGTGAGTGTGCTAGCATTAAGTATTGTGTGTGTGTGTGTGTGTGTGTGTGTGTGTGTGTCTGTGTGTAGCGAAAAGCCGGTTTGACTCACCAGCATAGATGTCACTGTATTTCCAGAGGGCTTGTTAGCATCTTGTTTACAGATGACTAAATTCAATTACTTGAATGATCTACCGCAGTGTGTTCATACCTGTGTGTATATCTGCATATTCACAAGGCCTATTTTGCTTTTCACACTGTGCAGTGACACAATGACAAAAAGGCTCCACTGCATGAAGGAAGACCAGCGATAACCAATCCTCTACCACATTACTAATCCAGAGCCTCTAGGCCAACAGCAGATACCTATGAGGTCCATTTGTTCAAGCATGGCCTTCATACTGTCATGAGCTTAAAGCTGCAACGAATGAGATGTTTGTGGAAAAAATGCATGTCAATACATCTTCAAACAATACACAATGTATGACACAGAGCAAAAACTGAATATCCACACTAACACTGCCTTTAACAACACTAGCTACCAGAGCTGATATTTCCTATACAGCTGCACAGTGGTGCTGTATAGTAATTACATAGTTCATAAAACTCAGATAAGCTACATTTTAAGCCTTTAACCAGCCCATTCAGTCACTAACAATGAATGTCATTGTAGAATAAGCTGTGATTTCTGCAATTACCATCATTGTAAACTTTAAAGCTTTAGCTGAAGGGTCAGTATATCTATTTTTTGTCAACATGCCATCTATAAAACACACTAGAATCAGCAAATAGCAGCAATTCAGCAGTCAGCATAGTGTCTCTTCATATATGAATATAGAATGAGACTTCCATGTCAGCTAGTGACCATCAGCTATCCACCAGTGTGGGCACATGTCACATGACAGCCTCAGCCAGCGCTGCTGGCCGTTGTGGTTCTGTCTGCACTTAACGCCCCTGAGTGAACTTCAAGCTGAGTGTCATTCTTCCCCCTGGAGGGGAAATGCATTTTTTCCATTGGCTCGCCACTGGTGCCATCAGCAAGACAAGCAGGCCAACAGGAGCAGGATGTGGGGCGCAGTGACATCACTTTGAGCATTGCCTGCCGCAGTTGTGTGTGTCTGTGTGTATTCATGTGCATCTGTGTTTATATAATAATAACAATTTTATTTATATAGCGCCTCTCAAAAACAGAGTTGCAAATTGCTTTACGATGAAAAACAGATATAACAAGTAAATAAGACCCAAAACACAATTCTAGGCTTTAAAAACATGCACCAAAATCTTAAAATCAATTCTAAAACCAGTGAAGGGCAGCGAGCATCGGTGTAATGTGGGCGCCTTCTGTTAAAAGCCTGGCAGCAGTGTTTTGTATCCACTGCAGAGTTTGGATGTGTATGTGAAACAGTGGAGTGGAGGCAAGGGGTTTGTGGGTTTGTGGGTCAGGGCAGACACAGATGAATATTACAGGATGATGGCCAACATGCTGTGACCTCTTTAGGACACACACGCAAACGCTAACACACACTGCGTGCGTGCATGAGACTGAATCGCCTGACAATGCCCAAAGGTCATCGTACAAATAGCACAGCTGTGAGATTAAGATCATACATTAGGCACACAGAGAGAGACAGAAAAGCAGCTGGATTAAGTTGACAAATATGTACATCCTGCTTAGTAACAGAGTTCGTGATCAGAATGACCTTACACTGTGTGTTTGTGTGTACGAACTCCATTTCTAATTAAGCAAGCAAGAGAATGAGAGAGTGTGAAAGAAGGTTGTAAAAAAGTAAAAAATGGAGATCAAGGGCAAAAAAAAACAGCCTCCCCAGAGAAAGAAAGAAAGAAAGAAAGAAAGCAAACAAGAGCAACATTGTGATTCTCATCCTCTCCACTGCCTTTATCCTCCATCTTCTCTCCCTTACCCGTAAAGACACACTCAAGAAACAAATATCAAGCATATTCCCTCTTCTCTTCCCTTGCCTGCTCTCCAGGAGTCATAAAACTCACATTTAAAAATGCATGGGCTCCATAAGCTGCCAGGCCTATCTATTAACTCTGTTATAGTGTAGCCGGCTATAGCTGCTGACAGCAGCCAGGGAATGCTGCTTTCCATTAGGAGAGGGAGAGGGAGAGGGAGAGGGAGAGGGAGAGGGAGAGGGAGAGGGAGAGGGAGAGAGGGAGAAAGGGAGAGAGAGAGAGAGAGAGGGAGAGGGAGAGAGGGAGAGGGAGGGAGAGGGAGAGGGAGAGGGAGAGGGAGAGAGGGAGAAAGGGAGAGAGAGAGAGAGAGAGGGAGAGGGAGAGGGAGGAAAGGGGATGAGGAATGAGGAAAAAGACAGAATTTACTCATTTTTCTTTTTCCCATGGCACTGTAATCTGATGCCTGGGAGAGAAAGGGAGGCAGTGACTTCAACATGTAAGCCTGCATACAGTATGTACAAATCAATGATCAAGTGTGTGTGTGTGTGTGTATGTGTATATACAAGGTTTGCACACCTATATGTGTGTGTGTTTGTGTGTCTGCGGCTGAAGCGAAAAGTAATTGATTTGAGTGTTTCTGGGAGATTTTCCCCAGTGTCCTTAGGCGCTCGCCAGATGACTATTGATTGGTTAATTGATTGATTGGCATCTGGCCGACAGTGAGTCAACAACATCATCACTCTTCGTATGGACCCGGGCGCCGGCCGTGCTTATCATGATACTTAGCAATGGTAATTTGGGAAACAGCTACATTTATAAGACTAACTTTAGCGCAGAATCTGTTCTCTTCAGTGTCTTTAGATGACAAACATTTAAGACCCTAAATAAGGCTTGGACATTAAGACTAGAGTCTGTCTGCCAGTTCTGATCACTGGAGTGTCATCCATTAGATACAATAGACTCACGAAAAAAAACATTACAGTTGGGCTTTCACATGGCCTAAAAATAAAATGTGACTATTATCCATGAAAAACAGAGAATGGGATTATCTGATTGTTTTCATTCCACCATGCAACCCCACTCACCCAAACGTCCTTGAGCAAGACACTAAACATCAACCTGCGCTTGATAAGAGCATCTGCTTAATGTCTTTGAATTAAAATGTAAATGAGGTTTCGATGGTTTGGGTGAGACTTCAACGTGTCGGTGTGCATTTTCTTCTTGATGTGAAGAAACCCCCCCCCCCCAACGCATGTTTAAATCAAACATAGACTATGAAAATTAATGAGCTAGCACCTAAAGCTGTGGAACAAGGCTGCTGTCCCTTTAATGGACCATATAGACAATGTCTGTGGTATTTCAATTAACAGACAATGGGATTACATGAAATAACGACATATAGGTAGAGATGAGTGACACGTGAGAATGAGACAGTAACCGCCGCACCTATCCCTTTAATAGACCATCGTAGTTGAGCGTAGACAATAGGAGTTAATAGGAAATGTGAAATTATGATGTAAGCCCCTGTCTAAAGGGGTGAGTGACACCTGGGAGTGAAGCTGTTATATCTTAATGCACTGCTGCCACCAGGATGAATCAGCTCCGCATACGGGGAGTGGAAACCATCTGAAGGCCCCTAATAGCAGCCGCTGTCAGTCGCACATTAACCTTGAGAACAGCCAGGGGACTGTGTTAGCCCTGCTGACCTCTCGTCTTCACACACACACACACACACACACACACACACACACACACACACACACACACACACACACACACAAAATCCTAGTTATGTCCACATGTATGACTGAAGGGTGACTGTGTGTGTGTGTGTGTGTGTGTGTGTGTGTGTGTGTGTGTGTGTGTGTGTGTGTGTGTGTGTGTGTCTATCCTTCTTCCTGTGTCGTATGAGCACCATCAGTAGGATTAAATCAGTCCATCACATGCTGCTCTAACACCATATAGGCTGTCTGGGCTGAAGTGAAATCACCTAAACCTTTCTTGTTGCCCCCAGGGTTAGGGTCCATGTAGACCAATAATACTCCCTAAGCTAATTTTGTGTACACAGGTGCAGAGATGGGTGTGCTCATCAGCTCAGAGTGGAACAGCATCAAACCACATTTGTGTGTATACGTGAGTTTGACAAAATAGACAAAGCAAACTTGACAGATCAACAAAAATATGAATGGAAATCCTAATGGTTTTCATCAATTCTTATTCATGGAATTCTCTATTTAATATTCACTCAAATATCAGTCAGATGTAGGTACACTTACGTATTATATAACATCCTGCCATTCATTTTTATGGGAAATACTTGCAACAAATTTATTTCTTGTAGAACAAACTGCTAAAATGCCAAACAAATGGTATCAATGTCAACCATAGCATTGTGAAGGCACAAAGCAGGAAGCATAACTTTACTGAAAGCTGGTTGTGTTTTACCGTTTGGCCTGACTGACAACACGGATCGTGTGTTGAGGCATGACTAGGCAGCCCCGATCCCCATGTGTTTCCAGTCAACTTTCACTGGCAGGGACAGAGACACAACAAGGCCGACAAAATGTGAGAGGATTAAATAAAAGAGACAGAGAATTAGCTGGAAAACAAAGAAACATTTTGAAAATAAAAATTGTTGGGATGGCTCCCTGGGAACGAGCAGAAGCATGATCAAACACAGCACTGACCTCATTTTCTGCCACCCATAGATTGGAGGCGAGGAGAGGAGAGATCCAAGAACATCAGCGCTGGAGAGTGCACAGAAACTGGGGAGGCCGTGATTCTCTTTCTCCATGACGGAGATTGAATGCACTTTAAACTTCAAAATGTGTTTGTTTGCGTGTGTTGAACACTTGTCTGTGCCCATTTATGAGCTCACAAAGGATCCTGTGTTACTGCTTACTAGATGCTGACAAACAGCTGCCCATAGGCAAAATCTGGCCTTGGTCAAAATTATACAACAACTCTTCATGATATCTGAAATTCTCCCTTGTTGGGGGTTACAAGCAAACATTTGGATAGGTTTCACAAATTTACTGTAAACAATGCACACATAAATCAATTTAAAACCAAATGAAAAGGACAAAATTACCATCTATAATCAATACCCCATATGGAGGGCATACCAATACTGTGACTCGTTCAGCACCATGCCCCAGGCTGTTAAACAGGTCAAATACGGACAGCTCCTGGTGCTGAAACGAAGTAAACATAACGGATGATTAACTTTACTTTAATTACATACTGTATTTCCTCACCATTTCTACCCATCATGAGATTGTATCATTTTATAACAGCAATGCTTATATTGCTGAAAATTATGGTAAAATTAGGATAAAGTAGACACATATTTGTCATCTGTTGTTCTGTAAAAGTCCTGAGGTATGGTGCTTGCAAACACAAGAACACCACACGGTCAGACCTGTATTTCAACGGCACTTGTGTATCTTGACTAAAACCCCCCTGAAAATTAGACATAATTGCCAACCCCTGTCGTATACCTTTCAATCCAACTGTCCTCACACACACTGGGCCTGTGACGGCACAAAAAAGCTTTTAAAGGACCGACATTTGTGCTTGAGTGGCCAGAACATTGTGTGCAGTACTGCCTCTGCCTGTTTGCTGCTTCCAGTCCAGTTGCAGTGCTGCTGTGCCGCTGTGCTACTTGCGACTGGACTGGACGGATATTTTTAGAAAACCGTTGACAATATCGTATCCCCAAACGGGTGTAATCGTATTATGCTGGAGGTGCTAAAAGCCTGGAGTTAGGAAAGCACGTCACTGGAGGAAACAGGCTGGGACACACCAAGTGCCGTTCCCAGAGAGTCTTGAAGAAAAGGAGCTTAGAAGCCGAGCCGGAGGTGGGAGGGGGGAGTGGAGTAAGAGAGACGTACATATAAAGTCAGCATATAAGAGAAAACAGAAAGAGAAAGAAGAGAAAATCATATGGAGGTGGTTCGATGACAACTCAAGAGGTGACAAGGACAGATGAGATGCAAATGAAACTGTTGGTCGACAGTATAAGGTCGGTTGTTGGAGGGTGTGGTGGTGGTTGTGGTGGTGGTGGCGCAGGTTGGAGGCTCAATCGCTTTTGGTATCGGCAGCTCTGAAGGTTCAAAACGGCCACGGCCACAGCCACAGCCACAGCGATGATAGATGAAAGACTGAACTTTAATCAGAATGGTGCCTGGAGCATTTTCAGGGAGGTAAACAGGTTAATCAGTCAAGCCCTCCTTCCATCCTCCCTCTCATTCTCCCCTACTCCTTCCTCAACACATGACCACTTCTGACACTGGCACGCCATTCGTCTCTTTCCCATCAGCACCTCGCCCAGCTCCTTGCCTCTCCTCCACTGTACGCCCCTCATTCCCACCCCCCACCTCCACCCCACCACCACCTTGCTTCACATGTCTTGCACCAGTCAAGGAAGCAGACAACCCCCTCCCCCCTGCAGCCCACACTATCAGGCATATCCCACTATCATATGAAGGGGAATTCGAACATCAAAGCAGCCCATTTAATATCTCGCCGCATCATCCACCATAAAATTACGAGGTGGGAGGAGAGCATTCAGCAAACAGAGGCTATTCATGGCTTTCTTGCATCGTTGCCCTTCCACTTGCCTATATTATTAGAGGTAGATAATCTAAAAATCACTCTATATCTTTAAAGAAAGCTTTCGGAAAAACTGTGCTGAAATCAAAATCCAGTGAGGCAAAAGCAAGAGAAAAAACAGTCGAAGGAGAAGCCAAGCCTTATCCATTGTTCCTAGTGTCCCAAGGGTTTATTTATTTAAATGGCCTTGTCTTACTGCTTCTCCAAGAAACAGTTAGGCGTACTGGCCTGCATGAAAACTTGTGCAACTTGCTGAGCAGTGCCAAATTACTACACGCCTGACCACCGGACATTTTACACAAGATACAACTGTAAAAAGGAAACCAGGAACTGAGAATTCCCATGGGTTTTACGTCCCGAGCCGAAATTCTGTGTTTCCATCATCCCACTCATACATACAAAACCTCCCTCTTTCTCTCCCCGAGAAAAATAAACAATCAACTCTAACAAACCGCTTTTGGCCAGCCGAGTGTGAACCTTACAAAGCCCTAACAGCTCCTGTGGAGAGAGGCCACATCCAATCTGAAATTACCCACACCAGCTCCTCAACCACACTGCATTTAGGGAGTTGTTGGGACTCTGGAAGTAAGATTATATTGTGTTGTCTGGGATCCCAACCGCAGACTTTGCTGAGCAACAACGGCCGCCTCTTGCCAAGATAAACGTCACAGGCGGTTGCCACTTATTTACGGGGCTCGGCTGCCCGATTCTGCTGCATCTTCACTGTCGAGAATCAAACTGGTCGCATCAGTAGTTTTTCTCTCAAGCCTTGTTTGGGGCACAGATTAAGTTTGGAATAAATGCTTTTCTTGTTCATATTTGTCCAGGATATTGCAAAAGGGCGTTAGTTGTGCAATATGAGTTAGGAAACACTTTACGGGAGGCCTTGAAGGGGAACAGAGAGGGGGGAAACTCTTATTTAGAGAGTGTGTACACGCTTTATGTTGTGAACTCACAGAGTGTGTTGGTGTTATTACCTCCTCCTACACACATTCACTTTTGTCACGGTGAGAAATTCAGGATGTTCTCTTGTTTAATGATGTGAGCATCCGCGCTGTAGTTTGAACTATATACATGAGCACCTCAGAGGGAGAAAAAATGCTAATGAAGTTATTAATGATAGATCAGTGAATAACTCAAGGTGGCAGCGAGATAGGAGGAGGAGGACAAGATAGGCAGCATCGTCTTTAAAAAAAAAAAAAAAAAAGCAAGTATAGAGAGATGTGTGGGAGTTTTGAGAAAGGGGGACTGAAAAGACATTCGCTGTGCTGCTAGCTGGCTAACGCACGCACGCACTGGCGACTGTATAGATGAGCCATAATGTACATCTCTACACACACAAACTTACACAGTACACACATCATAAACTTAACTCCTAGAGGGCCAGAAGTCTCATGTGAGTTTACACCATCACATCTGTTCTCTTGGGATTTCATAACAGCCGGAATATCAAACGCTACATACTTTAGTCTTCTATTACCAGTGGATTATTGCTGCCCGTGCCCCGCACCACTCCACTAGCTGCTCCTTTTTTCCCCCCCAAGGCTACTCTCCGCTTCCTTGCATTCACTACTCATAAGATGTTTTTCTCTTTTTCATCTCTTTTGCTGTTTTTGTCTCTCTCTCTCTTTCTCTCCCTCTCTCTTTAGGGAGCAGCGGTCGGAGGTAGTTGGAGATTTAGTAAGGACACTGATTTGCTCATGCAAGACTTATGAAACCTCAGTTTCCTGTGTCTCATACCATCTCACATACACCCACACAGGCAGAAATCTATGTTGGTTTTATTTTGACATTTTGGAGTGCGCTCAATACACAGTGCGCAAATCAATAACAGAGAATCTTGTGGTACAATGTCTTCCTTCAATTTCATGTTTCTAAAGTTAGTGTTTCTTTAGGTAGCACTCTTTGTCTTCTTCTTTTATGTATTCAAAGCAAACTGCAGCTCAGACACAGAGAGCTGCGATGCATTTATTTATTGGAAACTTAAATTCAACTCTCAGCCAACTGCAAAATAAATAAAACAAAAGTGGGATTTGCTTGGTATAACTTTCTGGAATTTGCAATATTGTAAAACATACTGACAAATACTGACTGTGTAAGTGGGACAAGGTGTTGGACACCTATTCGCATTCGCCATACCCCTGAAAAGTGGCTTGGAAATCTTCATGGTCTAATAATGCATGGCAGACGGAGCTTGTCGGAGTGGCAGACCAGCTGAAAGTGATTTGGTGGGCTGGAGAGAGTGAGCAGGGGAGACGGAGAAAGAGAGAGAAACAGACAGAGGAAAAGAGGAATACAAGGAAAGAGAGATGGAGATAGAGATGGAGGGTGGGTGACAGCCATCAGCTCTGTCCCATTTCTCTGTAGATCTGTATGAATTTGTCGTGACAACACAGGAGCGAGTCAGACGACACCTCCTGACCCATCTGCACACAAACAAACACTCACACACACGCAGTCCTCCTCCAGGCATGGACGAGCGAGGGAGCGGGCAAGGGTGTGAGTAAAAGTAAATAACATGCTAGATGGAGTTAAGTGGGGACACAAACTGACTCGAGAGAGAAAACTATCTTAAAAAAAAGAGTGAAAAAGACAGAAAGAGAGCAAGACGCAGCAGATGAGGGACAAATTGATTTTAGTAAAGAGGCAGAGCAGACGGGCATGAAAAGGGAAGAGTGAATGAAGAGGCAAGAGAGCAATGAGCAATGATGGAGAAAATGAGGGATAGCTTGAAACAGAAAGTGAAACAGACGAAAGACAGACAGACAGAGGGAAGGAATGAAAAAGGATGTAACAGAGGGAGATGGAGAGAAAGACACACCTTGTCAGAAAGATTGAGAGAGTAGAGGAGAAAATGAACAGAAAGACAGAAACGGGGAGAGGAATAAAAAGAGAATGAATGAAGATGGAGAGAGTGAGGGGGGAGATGAGAGGATGCCTTATTTTCTTCCATCTCAATTTGCACAAAACTTTCATTACCACCAATTTGGGGCTGGGAGCCGTAGGCTGGACCATTAGGCGAGCCCGGCATCAATCAGCCTAATCTCCCTCCCAGGTCGCTAAATTACAGCGCCCAGTTGCTTATTAAAATTTGTCGCCCGTCTCCCAACACCCGGCACTGCTGGAGATTAGACTGGGGCCCCCAGACAAATCTGTTCCAGAGGAGGAGGAGAAGAGGAGGAGAAGAAGGAGGGGGTGGAAATAGGGAAAAGGAGGGAAGGAAGGAAGTACAGGGACAGTAGGAGGGTTAAAAAAAAAAAGAGAGAGGGAAATCTGGTTTGATTTATACACTCCTGTAGATCTGCCGTGGGTCTCGCTCATGAACGTGCACGCTTGCACTCCCTCTCTACACACATCCCAATACATCCCATATACACTCACCACACCACATCTTCCCAAATGCAGTTTTCCATTCCTGTCAACACACACACACACACAAACGCGTGCTAAAGTAGAGAATGCAGGGTGTGCGACGCCTCCCATTGCACACTCAATCAAACCGGCGGCCAGATAAGACGCATGATGAATGGTGTAATTGAAGGCGGCGGCAGGGTAATGCTGCATCGCTCTGAGTTTGGGGGGGGGGGGGCAGAAGAGCGGCGAGTAAGTGATTAGCCTGTAGGATTTATTGTTATTGCCCGTCTTATTAAAAAATACTAAGACTGTCTGCCTCACCTACTGTAGCACATCTCCAGCTACAGAGCATATAGGAGCCTACACATCTGGGTGGTGGAGGCTTTACCTGTATAGATTTGGGTTGGGTTGTGATATGAAGTACGTTTGTATGACAGAAACTAGAAATCCAGCTCAGCTAAGCAAAATTATAGAGAGGTAATTTAGATGTAAACACATGAATTCACACCCAGAAGACTTCTCTCTCCCCCTGTTTCACCTCCTCTTTGGAAGGAGGACTGCCACTACTCTTTTGCTCACGTTAAGCATCAATAGTGATTCATACACAGAGAAAAAACCCAAAAAAGCACATGGAGGGACAGCGGTGAGTGTTCGCCTGTAGGTCAGTGGGTAAAAGAGAGAAATGAGGCAATTCTACTTGAGGCTGCATGTGCACTCGACAGATCAAACTCCCTCCCTTCACATATCAAAGCTTGGGAGAGCCCCTGACAGGAGTGAGCTAGATGATGTACTTAACAGCCACGCAGAGGCCACTTGCTTCCTGCGAACACACCTCTCCTGTCGTTCTACTGAGAGAGCATGAGCAGAGGGACTTCTCTGATTGTCTGTGCCATCTGATGACCCCGACTTACCGCGATTGACTGCTCGCTGGGGCCTGATCTGTTTTAATGGATCCTGACTTGTGGCACAAGAGGAGATGATATCAATTAGTGAGGCTCATGATGTTGTTGCTACAGTTTTGTTTTTTGTTTGTTTGTTGTTGTTGTTTGACACTCCAGCTCATTCTAAACAAGCAGGTATTGGGGAACCAATTACAACCAGATTGGGGAGGGACAAATCAATGTTCATTTTGTTTGGGCCCCCCTTTTTTTTGACCTACATGTTGAACTTTAAAATAGCAGAGATCAGCCTTTAAGGTATTAAAACAGACTAATCAGTGCAGAGAGGATTGTTAAATTCTGTAGTATGATGTTAAGGGAAGGTTGGTATAGTTGCATACAATGTGTAGCCAGAGTGTTAGGACGCTGATGTTTTCTTACCATGCTGCAGAAGAGAGGAGAGTATTATATCAGATTCGGTTTCGAATATGTACGGATGTATTTTAAAA